>NC_068435.1:20910645-20915787 GCF_023373465.1 Oncorhynchus keta | reverse complement strand
CTGTCACGTTCTGACCTTTATTTTCTGTGTTTTGTGTTTAGTTGGTATGGTCAGGGCGTGAGTTGGGTGGGCAGTCTGTTGTTTGTCTGGGTTTGGAATTTCTAACAGGCCTAGTATGGTTCTCAATCAGAGGCAGGTGTCATTAGTTGTCTCTGATTGAGATCATACTTAGGTGGCCTGGGTTTCACTGTGTGTTTGTGGGTGATTGTTTCTGTCTCTGTGTGCACCAGATAGGACTATGTTGAGTTTTCACATTTTTTGTTTGTTAGTTTGTTCATGTGTGCCTGATAGCATTAAAGTACCATGGAAAATTACCACGCCGTATTGGTCCTCTGATCCGTTTCGCCTCTCCTCTTGGAAGAAGAGGAGGAAACTCATTACAGAATCACCCACAATCGGACCAAGCGGCGTGGTAAGGACAGCGGCGACAGCAGCAGCAGCATCAACAACAGAGGCCACCATCACAGGACTCCTGGACATGGGAGCAGATATTGAACGGGAGGGACCCTGGGCACGGGCTGGGAAAATCGCAGCCCCAAAGCAGAGCTGGAGGCAGCGAGAAGCTGATCGGCGGCAATGAGGGCCAGCACGGCGAGTCGTAGGTCGAGAGGCAGCCCCCCAAATTTTTTTTTTGGGGCACTTTGAGGGTGGTACTCGCCAGGTAGCAGACCTGAGCTCACTCCTCGTGCTTATTATGAGCAGCGCATTACTGGTCAGGCACCGTGTTATGCGGTTGAGCGCACGGTGTCGCCAGTGCGTGTCCATAGCCCAGTGCGCTATAGGGCAGCCCCCGAGAGTGCCATGCCGAGTGTGGGCATTGAGCCAGGGCGTATGGTGCCTGCTCAGCGGGTCTGGTCGCCGGTCGCAGTCTGGGTCCCAGGTTATCCTGCGCCAGCTCTGCGTGCTGTGTCTCCGGGGCGCTGGGAGGTGCAGTGCGTCCTCTGCCTGCGCTCCGCTCGTACCTGGGCAACTGTTGGGAGTGGAGCCTAGGGGAGAGGTGCGTGTAGTAAGCACTAGATCTCACGTCTTACCCACAGCCCAGTTCAACCTGTGCCTGCACTTTTGAGGTCCGGGCTCGAGTAGTTGTCCAGCCTGGGGAAGTGGTGCCAGGTTGCGACCAGAGCTCCAGTGCTCCCCACAGCCCGGTCTTTCAGGCTCCTCCTAACACCAAGCCTCCTGAAAGTCTCCCCAGCCTGGTAGTTCCTGTGGCAGCTCCACGCACCAGGCTGTCTCTCAGTCTCCTCCCTGCAGGTGCTCCCGCCTGTCCTGGGCGCTGCTGCCGGAGCCTCCCGCCTGTCCCGGCGCTGCTGCCGGAGCGTCCCGCCTGTCCGGCGCCGCTGCTGGAGCGTCCCGCCTGTCCGGCGCCGCTGCCGGAGCCTCCCGCCTGTCGGCGCTTCTGCCCCGGGCCTCACGCCTGTCGGAGCCTCCCGCCTGTCCGGCGCCGCTGCCGGAGCTCCCGCCTGTCCGCGCCACTGCCGGAGCTCCGCCTGTCCGGGCGCCGCGGCCGGAGCCTCCGCCTGTCCGCCGGCGCCACTGCTGGAGCGTCCCGCCTGTCCGGCGCCGCTGCCTCCTGTAAGCTCCACGCACCAGGCTGTCTCTCTGTCTCCCCTCTGCAGGTGCTCCGCCTGTCCGGCGCCGCTGCCGGAGCCTCTCGCCTGTCCGGCGCTCGCTGCCGGGAGCCTCCCGCCTGTCCGGCGCTGCTGCCGGCTTCCCGCCTGTCCGGCGCCGCTGCCGGAGCCTCCCGCCTGTCCGGCGCGCTGTCGAGCGTCCCCGCCTGTCTGGCGCCGCTGCGCGAGCCCCGCCTGTCCGGCGCTCGCTGCGGGCGTCCGCTTGTCTGGCGCCGCTGCCGGGCGTCCCGCCTGTCTGGCGCCGCTGCCAGGCGTCCCTCCCTGTCCGGCGCCGCTGCCGGAGCCTCCGCCTGTCCGGCGCCGCTGCCAGAGCGCCCCGCCTGTCCGGCGCGCTGCCGGGAGCCCTCAGCCCAGAGGCGCCAGAGCCCCTCAGCCCAGAGGGGCCAGAGCCCCTCAGCCCAGAGGCGCCAGAGCCCCTCAGCCCAGAGGCGCCCTGGATAAGAGCCCCTCAGCCCAGGCGTCAGATGCCCTCAGCCCAGGAGCGCCAGTGGCCCTGTCCTCTGTCAAATAACAGTCCCTGTCCCTCTGTCCAGAGTTTCTGCCCCTCTGTCCCGAGCTGCCCCTCTGTCCAGTGGGGTCATTGAGATTGCTAAACATGGTGAGAAAGCCACGGAGCGGACAAAGACAATGGTGAAGTGGGGTAAACATAACACGCACAGAAGTTCCAAAAGAATAAAGACATTTCAAATATCACATTATAGGTCAAGGTTTTGCGGCCGGAGTCCGCACCTTTGGGGTATGACATGCTATTCTGACCTTTATTTTCTGTGTTTTGTGTTGAGTTAGTATGGTAAGGGCGTGAGTTGGGTGGGCAGTCAAAATTTATTTGTCTAGGTTTTTGGGAATTTCTAAAGACCTTGCCTAGTATGGTTCTCAATCAGAGGCAGGTGTCATTAGTTGTCTCTGATTGAGAAGTTGTACTTAGGTGGCCTGGGTTTTCACTGTGTGTTTGTGGGTGATTGTTTCCTGTATCTGTATTTACTAAATACCAGATAGGACTGTAATTTGAGTTTTCACATAATTTTTGTTTTGTTAGTTTGTTCATGTGTACCTGATAGCATTAAAGAGTACCATGGAAAATTACCACGCCGCGTATTGGTCCTCTGATCCGTTTCGCCTCTCCTCTTCGGAAGAAGAGGAGGAAACTCGTTACACAATCAATATTTACTCTGAGCTGCCTTTCGGTAGGTTGGTGGTAGATGGAAGGCCGTGTTGCCAAACTGAGTCCTTTGAAGAATGTCTCTGGTGGTAAATTGGATACCTTGTCGTAACATCGTTGTGTGGTAGACGGGTTCCTCTGTCTGTTCCTTCCTAACCTGCGTTTGCAGCTGCTGTTGCTAATTCAACGGCTAGGAGGTATCACTTTTGTGGTGAATAAGTGTTCAAAGTTCATACCATTCGCAACCAAAGCTCACGCTGATGTTGGCTTCGTTCTGTAGTTATTATCTGAACCATTCTGACATCGGACTGTCGTCCTCACATCCTCGGAACAGGATGTTATATTGTCGTCAAGGCTTTATATAGGAAGGGAGAGGAAGGTGTTTTGAAAAGTTTTATAGCCCATGTCCCTTCACAGGGGCGGCTACTGATTGAGCAGAGCCCTACCTTAAGAAAATTAAAATTAAAATTTTAGAAATAAATTCATCTCATCCCATCAACAATAATTGCATATTCAAACATTTAAATTGAACAACAATTCCATGTGAATGCAATAACTCTGATGTGTAGACTTTCCACTGTAGAGTTTGTCATCTTATCATTGATGAGAATTTCTCAGATGACAACTGAACTGACATCATACTCATTAAGTACCACCGCATATGTTCAATTGGACGGATTACCAGAATATAGTTCATTTCCCCCCACCTTCTGATGTTCCCAGAATCTCTAAGTTAACCAAGGGTTTTGCAAATGTAACATCAGTAGGGTAGAGAGAGGAAAAAGGGGGAAAGAGGTATTTATGACTGTCATAAACCTACCCCCAGGCCAACGACATGACACATGCATAGTATTTATATTATGATTACAATGAAGAGCAAGACCTGCTGCTCTGTTCTGGGCCAGCTGCAGCTTAATTGAGTCTTTCTTTGCAGCACTTGATCACATGACAGGACAATAATCAAGATAAAACTAGAGCCTGCAGGACATGCTTTTGGAGTGTGGTGTCAAAAAGAAGAGTAACTCTATATTATGAACAGACCTCTCCCTATCGTTACAACTATTGAATCTATATGGTTTTCACCATGGCAGTTTACAATATAAGGTAACACCAAGTTCTTTAGTCTCCTCTCTTCAACAGCCACACCATTCATTACCATATTCAGCTGAGGTCTAGAGCTTAGGGGATGATTTGTAGCAAATACAATGCTCGTAGTTTTAGAGATGTTCAGGTCCAGTGTATTACTGGCCACCCATTCCAAAACTGACTGCAACTCCTTGTTAAGGGTTTCAGTGACTTCATTAGCTGTGGTTTCTGACCATGCATATGGTTGAATCATCAGCATACATGGACACACAGGCTCTGTTTAATGCCAGTGTTAGAGCCAGTAAAGTACATTGGCTTCCCTCCAGGCCTGAGGACAAAGACATTCCTCTAGGCTTTAATATGACAGATAGGAGTGGCTCGAGTCAGCTACCATCCAAGTTGTCAATGCCAGGAGGTTTGTCATTATTGATCAATATTAATCATTTTTCCACCTCTCTACACTAACTTTACAAAATTCCAACGTGCAATGCTTTTTGTTCATTATCCTTTTTTATGCATGAGTATGATGGCTCACTGTTCATTGTTGGCATTTCCTGCCTAATTTTACCCCTTTGCCAATGAAGTAATCATTCAAATAATTGGCAACATCAAATGGTTGTGATTAGTAAGCTATCTGATTCGATTAAAGATGGAGTAGAATTCGTCTTTCTGTCCATAATCTCTTTAGTCTCTCTCTCGGTTTCATAATTTTCCATCAATTCGCAAGTGGCTTAAATCATCTGATCAAGGGAAACAGTGCCCATCTGTCTCGGTATGGGAAACCCATGTATCTGATACTGTCTGGACCAAAAGAGTATAACTTGTTGCCGCCATAGCATTTGATTGATTGATGCCAGCAAGCATTTGGCTCCCCTTGATAAAACATTTTATAAAATAATTAGCTGAACTCAACTGTGAGTTGTCCGTCCTGGTGGAGCAAAATGCCCAAGGGAGGCCAGTTTGGATTTGGCTTCAGACCAATCAAGTTACTTCCTTTACAAAACGTCATTTTCAGAAAAAGTTTCTGGTCTGCTTGTGTTGATGTCCTACAGTAGCTAGCCTGCTAAATCGTCCCTTTCCTAAGTCAGCCATGGATGGAGATTGGGATTTGGACTTGGACTTGTGTTTTTGACTTAATTCTCTGTATGCGATTCTGATCTACCTTTAACTAAATATGTTGTTCCGCTGGCCTGAGATGATAAGTAGGCTCACATAAACTAGCTATCTAGCTAACATTGCTGGTTCATTGTTGCACATGCAAGGAAGTCA
>NC_068435.1:20903731-20910545 GCF_023373465.1 Oncorhynchus keta | reverse complement strand
TGTACCCGCACCCCACCATATCCCTGTATGTTCATTATGCCCTGAATCTATTCTACCACGACCAGAAATCTGCTCTTTTTATTCTCTGTCCCAACGCACTAGACAACCAGATTTGATAGCATTTAGCCGTACCCTCATCCCTGCTCCTCTGTTCCTTAGGTGATGTGGAGGTTAACCCAGGCCCTCGTGTCCCCAGGCACTCTCATTTGTTGACTTCTGTAACTGAAAAAGCATTGGTTTCATGCATGTTAACATCAGAAGCCACCTCCTAAGTTTGTTTTACTCACTGCTTTAGCACACTCCGCCAACCCTGATGTCCTTGCCATGTCTGAATCCTGGTTTAGAGAGGACCACCACAAATTCAGAGATTTCCATACCCAACTACAACATTTTCTGTGAAGATAGAACTGTGAAAGGAGGAGGAGTTGCAATCTACTCCAGAGATAGCCTACAAAGTTCTGTCATACTTTTCTATGTCTATACCCAAACACTTCAAGCTTCTAATTAAAAAACGTAATCTCTCCAGAAATAAGTCTCACTGTTGCCACCTGTTATAGGACCCTTAGCTCCCAGCTGTGCCCTGGATACCATATGTGAATTGATTGCCCCCATCTATCTTCAGAGTTCGTTCTGCTAGGTGACCTAAACTAGGACATGTGCTTAACATCTAAGCTAGATGCCCTCAATCTCACACAAATTATCAAGGAACCCACCAGGTACAACCCTAAATCCGAAAACATGGGCACCCTCAAGATATTATCCTGACCAACTTGCCCTCAAATACACCTCTGCTGTTTTCAATCAGGATCTCAGCGATCACTGCCTCATTGCCTACATCCGCTATGGGTCCGCGGTCAAACGACCACCCCTCATCACTGTCAAACGCTCCCTAAGACACTTCTGCAAGCCGGCCTTTCTAATCGACCTGGCCCGGGTATCCTGGAAGGATATTGACCCCATCCTGTCAGTCGAAGATGCCTGGTTGTTCTTCAAAAGTAATTTCCTCAACATCTTAAATAAGCATGCCCTTTCAAAAAATATAGAACTAAGAACAGATATAGCCCTTGGTTCACTCCAGACCTGACTGCCCTCGACCAGCACATTAAACATCCTGTGGCGGACTGCACTAGCATAGTCCCGCGATATGCAACTTTTCAGGGAAGTCAGGAACCAATACACGCAGTCAACAAAGCAAAGACTAGGTTTTTCAAACAGAAATTTGCATCCTGTATCTCTAACTCCAAAAGTTTTATTCTGGGACACTGTAAAGTCCATGGAGAATAAGAGCACCTCCTCCCAGCTGCCCACTGCACTGGGCTAGTAACACTGTCACCACCGATAAATCCACGATAATTGAGAATTTCAAGAAGCATTTCTCTACGGCTGGTCATGCTTTCCTCCTGGCTACCCCAACCTCGGCCAACAGCTCTGCACTCCCCGCAGCTACTTGCCCAAGCCTCCCCAGCTTCTCCTTCACCAAAATCGAGATAGCAGATGTTCTGAAAGAGCTGCAAAACCTGGACCCGTACAAATCAGCTGGGCTAGACAATCTGGAGCCTCTTTCTAAAATGATCCACCGCCATTGTTGCAACCTCTATTACCAGTCTGTTAAAGATCGTCCGAGGTCCATAAAGATTGGAAAGCTGCCGCGGTCATCCCCCTCTTCAAAGGGACCCAAACTGTTATAGACCTATATGCATCCTGTCCTGCCTTTCTAAAGTCTTTCGAAAGCCAGGTTAATAAACAGATCACTGACCATTTGAGAATCCCACCGTACCTTCTTTGCTGTGCAATCCGGTTTCAGAGCTGGTCACGGTGCACCTCAGCCACGCTCAAGGTACTAAACGATATCATAACCACCATCGATAAAAGACAGTACTGTTCAGTCAGTCTTCATCGTCCTGGCCCAAGGCTTTCCACTCTGTCAATCACCGTATTCTTATCGACAGCTTTGGTTTCTCAAATGACTGCCTCGCCTTGTTCACCAACTACTTCTCAGACAGAGTTCAGTGTGTCAAATCGGAGGGCCTGTTGTCCAGACCTCTGGCAGGCTTAAATTCCCGGCCCGACTCTTTTCCGTATATATCAACGATGTGGCTCTTGCTGCGGGTGATTCCCTGATCCACCTCTACGCACACAACACCATTATGTATACATCTGGCCCTTCTTTGGACACTGTGTCAACTAACCTCCAGATGAGCTTCAATGCCATACAACGCTCCTTCCGTGGCCTCCAACTGCTCTTAAATGCTAGTAAAACCAAATGCATGCTTTTCAACCGTTCGCTGCCCGCACCTGCCCGTCCGACTAGCATCACTACTCTGGACGGTTCTGACTTAGAATATGTGGACAACTATAAATATCTAGGTGTCTGGTTAGACTGCAAACTCTCCTTCCAGACTCACATCAAACATCTCCAATCCAAAGTTAAATCTAGAATTGGCTTCCTATTTCGCAACAAAGCATGCTGCCAAACATACCTCGTAAAACTGACCATCCTACCGATCCTCGACTTTGGCGATGTCATTTACAAAATAGCTTCCAATGTATCAGCAAACTGGATAAAGTCTAGCACAGTGCCAATCCTTTTTGTCACCCAAGCCCCTTATACCACCCACCACTGCAACCTGTATGGTCTAGTTGGCTGGCCCTCACTCCATATTCGTCGCCAGACCCACTGGCTCCACGTCATCTATATAAGTCTATGCTAGGTAAAGCCCGCCTTATCTCCAGCTCACTGGTCACGATAACAACACCCACCTGTAGCACACGCTCCAGCAGGTATTTCTCACTGGTCATCCCCCAAAGCCAACACCTGCTTTGCCGCCTTTCCTTCCAGTTCTCTGCTGCCAGTGACTGTAAGGCGGACTTCCGGGTTGGAGCGAGCGGTCGCATCGGCACTTCGCTCCGCAGGTAGTATAACTTTTTCATTACATTTCATTACATTTCATTATAGTACAACGGTTTGATTTGTCTAATCTTAGCAATTTCTTCTTAGCTAGCTACATAGCCGTCTTTGTATCAAAGATAATTGCATAATTATCGTATTTCGTCGTCTAACGTAGTCTTCACTGCTATTTGCCCAGCAGCTAGCCAGCTAGCCAGCTAGCAAATGCCCACCGATTAGCAGCACTGTAGTAACTATTACACTCAACTGAACGACTTGATTAGTGTAGTGTTAGCTAGCTACATAGCTGTCTTTGCTGTCTTCGTATCCAAGATAATTGTGTAGTTTTAGAGTGTGTACTCTTAGAGTGATTATCTTAATTTACCGAGGTTAGCTAGCCAGCTATTTGTCGTCCTTAACGTAGGAGACTCTGCTAGCTAGCCAACAGCTAGCCAACAGCTAGCCAACAGCTAACCGACAGCTAGCCAACGTCTACCGAATAGGACTCAACAACCCGGTCGCATTCACAGGTAGTATCACATTTTCATTTCATTTCATTACAGTACAACGGTTTGATTTGTTTGATCGTAGCTAGCTACACAGCTAGCTACAGCCGTCTTTGTATCAAAGATAATTGTGTAGTCTAGAGCGATTTTCTAGGTTGGCTAGCCAGCTATTGTCGTTCTTTTAACGCAACGTAACGTAAACAACACTGCTAGCTAGCCAGCTGCCCCGAATAGCAGCACTGCAGAAACTATTACACTCAACGGAACGACTTGATTAGTGTAGTGTCAACAACGCAGCCACTGCCAGCTAGCCTACTTCAGCAGTACTGTATCATTTTAATCATTTTAGTCAATAAGATTCTTGCTACGTAAGCAACTTTCTGAACATTCGAGACGTGTAGTCACTTGTCATTCAATCTCCTTTGCATTAGCGTAGCCTCTTCTGTAGCCTGTCAACTATGTGTCTGTCTATCCCTGTTCTCTCTCTCTGCACAGACCATACAAACGCTCCACACCGCGTGGCAGCGGCACCTAATCTGGTGGTCCCAGCGCGCACGACCCATGTGGGTTCCAGGCTCGGTAGCCTCTGGAACTGCCGATCTCGGCCAACAAGGCAGAGTTCATCTCAGCCTATGCCTCCCTCCAGTCCTCGACTTCTTGGCACTGACGGAAATATGGATCACCACAGACAACACTGCTACTCCTACTGCTCTCTCTTCGTCCGCCCACGTGTTCTCGCACCCCGAGCTTCTGGTCAGCGGGGTGGTGGCACCGGGATCCTCATCTCTCCCAAGTGGTCATTCTCTCTTTCTCCCCC
Source organism: Oncorhynchus keta (assembly GCF_023373465.1). Taxonomy (NCBI): domain Eukaryota; kingdom Metazoa; phylum Chordata; class Actinopteri; order Salmoniformes; family Salmonidae; genus Oncorhynchus; species Oncorhynchus keta. The sequence goes on along the minus strand of NC_068435.1, from coordinate 20,906,335 downwards.
TTACCCATCTGTCTATCGCCTCCTTTGAATTCCATGCTGTCACAGTTACCAGCCCTTTCAAGCTTAACATCCTTATCATTTATCGCCCTCCAGGTTCCTCGGAGAGTTCATCAATGAGCTTGATACCTTGATAAGCTCCTTTCCTGACGACGGCTCACCTCTCACAGTGCTGGGCGACTTTAACCTCCCCACGTCTACCTTTGACTCATTCCTCTCTGCCTCCTTCTTTCCACTCCTCTCCTCTTTTGACCTCACCCTCTCACCTTCCCCCCCTACTCACAAGGCAGGCAATACGCTCAACCTCATCTTTACTAGATGCTGTTCTTCCACTAACCTCATTGCAACTCCCCTCCAAGTCTCCGAACACTACCTTTGTATCCTTTTCCCTCTCGCTCTCATCCAACACCTCCCACACTGCCCCTACTCGGATGGTATCGCGCCGTCCCAACCTTCGCTCTCTCTCCCCCGCTACTCTCTCCTCTTCCATCCTATCATCTCTTCCCTCTGCTCAAACCTTCTCCAACCTATCTCCTGATTCTGCCTCCTCAACCCTCCTCTCCTCCCTTTCTGCATCCTTTGACTCTCTATGTCCCCTATCCTCCAGGCCGGCTCGGTCCTCCTCCCGCCCTCCGTGGCTCGGACGACTCATTGCGAGCTCACAGAACAGGAGCTCCGGGCAGCCGGCGGAAATGGAGGAAAACTACTCTCCCTGCGGACCTGGCATCCTTTCACTCCCTCCTCTCTACATTTTCCTCCTCTGTCTCTGCTGCTAAAGCCATTTTCTACCACTCTAAATTCCAAGCATCTGCCTCTAACCCTAGGAAGCTCTTTGCCACCTTCTCCTCCTCCTGAATCCTCCTCCCCCTCCCCCTCCTCCCTCTCTGCAGATGACTTCGTCAACCATTTTGAAAAGAAGGTCGACGACATCCGATCCTCGTTTGCTAAGTCAAAAGCGGCACTGCTGGTTCTGCTCACACTGCCCTACCCTGTGCTCTGACCTCTTTCTCCCCTCTCTCTCCAGATGAAATCTACCGCATCTTGTGACGGCCGGCCCATCAACAATCTGCCCGCTTGACCCTATCCCCTCCTCTCTTCTTCAGACCATTTCCGGAGACCTTCTCCTTACCTCACCTCGCTCATCAACTCATCCCTGACCGCTGGCTACGTCCTTCCGTCTTCAAGAGAGCGAGAGTTGCACCCCCTTCTGAAAAAACCTACACTCGATCCCTCCGATGTCAACAACTACAGACCAGTATCCCTTCTTTCTTTTCTCTCCCAAAACTCTTGAACGTGCCGTCCTTGGCCAGCTCTCCCGCTATCTCTCTCTGAATGACCTTCTTGATCCAAATCAGTCCAGGTTTCAAGACTAGTCATTCAACTGAGACTGCTCTTCTCTGTATCACGGAGGCACTCCGCACTGCTAAAAGCTAACTCTCTCTCCTCTGCTCTCATCCTTCTAGAACCTATCGGCTGCCTTCGATACTGTGAACCATCTCCGGCGCGGCCCACGCTTGGATTGCGTCACCACCTGACAGGTCGCTCCTGCCAGGTGGCGTGGCGAGAATCTGTCTCCTCACCACGCGCTCTCACCACTGGTGTCCCGGGCTCTGTTCTAGGCCCTCTCCTATTCTCGCTATACACCAAGTCACTTGGCTCTGTCATAACCTCACATGGTCTCTCCTATCATTGCTATGCAGACGACACACAATTAATCTTCTCCTTTCCCCTTCTGATGACCAGGTGGCGAATCGCATCTCTGCATGTCTGGCAGACATATCAGTGTGGATGACGGATCACCACCTCAAGCTGAACTCTCGGCAAGACGGAGCTGCTCTTCTCCCGGGGAAGGACTGCCCGTTCCATGATCTCGCCATCACGGTTGACAACTCCATTGTGTCCTCCTCCCAGAGCGCTAAGAACCTTGGCGTGATCTGGACAACACCCTGTCGTTTCTCAACTAACATCAAGGTGGGTCTGCCTCGTAGGTTCATGCTCTACAACATCCGCAGAGTACGACCCTGCTCACATACAGGAAGGGCAGTAGGCCCTAATTCAGGCACTTGTCATCCCCTGGATGCATTGCACCGCTGTTGGCTGGGCTCCTGCCTGTGCCATTAAACCCTACAACTCATCCAGAACGCCGCAGCCCGTCTGGTGTTCAACCTTCCCAAGTTCTCTCACGTCACCCCGCTCCTCCGCTCTCTCCACTGGCTTCCAGTTGAAGCTCGCATCCGCTACAAGACCATGGTGCTTGCCTACGGAGCTGTGAGGGGAACGGCACCTCAGTACCTCCAGGCTCTGATCAGGCCCTACACCCAAACAAGGGCACTGCGTTCATCCACCTCTGGCCTGCTCGCCTCCCTACCACTGAGGAAGTACAGTTCCCGCTCAGCCCAGTCAAAACTGTTCGCTGCTCTGGCCCCCAATGGTGGAACAAACCCCTCACGACGCCAGGACAGCGGAGTCAATCACCACCTTCCGGAGACACCTGAAACCCCACCTCTTTAAGGAATACCTAGGATAGGATAAGTAATCCTTCTCACCCCCCTTTAAGATTTAGATGCACTATTGTAAAGTGACTGTTCTACTGGATGTCATAAGGTG
>NC_068435.1:20897639-20903631 GCF_023373465.1 Oncorhynchus keta | reverse complement strand
TGGATCGCAATCTACCACGCTGCGTTTTGGTCCCGACTTCTCCTTCACCACACCTAGAAAACCGTTACAGAATCACCCACCCTAAACGGACCAAGCAGCGTGTCAACAGGCAGGAGCAGCCCAAAGAGGAGATGCGCAATAAGGATTTCTGGACATGGGAGAAATCCTCGACGGGGAGGACCCTGGGCTAAACCAGGGAGTGTAGCCGCCCAAAGGTGCAGCAGGAGAAGAGGCAACAGGAGCAGCCCAAAGAGGAGGGACGAACTGGACGGTCGAAGGACCTTGGGCTCAGCCTGGAGAGTATCGCCGCCCCAAGGAAGAACTGGAGGTGGAGGAAAGCGGAGAGGCGCTGGTATGAGGAGGCAGCACGGCGACGCGGATGGAAGCCTGAGAGTCAGCCCCAAAAAATTTCTTGGGAGGGGCTCAGGGAGAGTGTGGCAGAGTCAGGAATCAGACCTGAGCCAACTCTCCCTGTTTATACGTGAGGAGCCAAGGAGGAGACCAGGAACCAGATCCGGTGTTGGAGGTGAGCGAAGCAGAGACTGTGAAGGAGTTTATGGGGAAATTGGAGGAGAGAGAAATGAGGGAGTTGCTGTGTTGGTGCTTTTGCATGGAATTACCCGACGGAACGTGTCGGGGATTTGATGGCACCTGGGTCAGCGTTCTCCATACTCGTCCTGAGGTGCGTGTTAGTCGGCTGGTGAAGTTGGTGCCAGCCTCACGATCAGGCCTCCTGTGCACATCCCTAGCCTTGCACGTCCTGTGCCAGCACTGCTCTCAAGATCTCCAGTACGCCTTCACGGTCTAGCCCATCCTGTGCCACCTCCACACACCAGCCCTCCGGTAGCAGCTCCACACCAGGCTTCCTGTGCGTGTCCTCGGTCCAGCACCACCAGTACCAGCACCACGCATCAGGCCCAGTGCACCTCGCCCTCCAGCTGTCGGAGCCTTTCTCCCTTCCAGTTAGTCGGAGTCTCCCGCCTGTTCAGCACAGCCAGAGCCTTCCTCCTCTACAGCGCTGCTGGAGTCTCCCGCCTGTTCAGCGCAGCCAGAGCTGTCTGTCTGCATGGAGCAGCCAGAGCTGCCAGTCTACATGGAGCAGCCAGAGCTGCCAGTCTACATGGAGCAGCCAGAGCTGTCAGTCTGCATGGAGCAGCCAGAGCTGCCAGTCTACATGGAGCAGCCAGAGCTGTCAGTCTGCATGGAGCAGCCAGAGCTGTCAGTCTGCAAGGTGCTGCCAGCCTGCATGGAGCAGCCAGAGCTGCCAGCCTGCATGGAGCAGTCAGAGCTGTCAGTCCTGCATGGAGCAGTCAGAGCTGTCAGTCTGCATGAAGCAGCCAGAGATGTCAGTCTGCATGGAAGCAGCCAGAGCTGCCAGTCTGCAAGGAGCTGCCAGTCTGCAAGGAGCTGCCAGTCTGCAAGGTGCTGCTAGAGCTGCCAGCCTGCATGGAGCAGTCAGAGCTGTCAGTCTGCATGGAGCAGTCAGAGCTGTCAGTCTGCATGAAGCAGCCAGACCTGTCAGTCTGCATGAAGCAGCCAGAGCTGTCAGTCTGCAAGGAGCTGCCAGTCTGCAAGGAGCTGCCAGTCTGCAAGGAGCTGCCAGTCTGCACGGAGCCGTCAGAGCTGCTAGTCTGTAAGAAGCCGCCAGGGCTGTCAGCCTACATGGAGCAGCCAGAGCCGCCAGTCAGCGTGGAGCAGTCAGAGCCGCCAGTCAGCATGGAGCAGCCAGATCTTTCAGTCTGCCAGGATCCGCCAGTCAGCCAGACTCTTCCAGATCTGCCAGTCAGCCAGAATCTTCCAGATCTGCCAGTCAACCAGACTCTTCCAGATCTGCCAGAACTGCCAGTCGGCCAGGATCTGCCAGTCGGCCAGGATCTGCCAGTCAGCCAGGATCCGCCAGATCCGCCAGTCAGCCAGGATCTGCCAGTCAGCCAGGATCTGCTGAGACCACCAGCCAGCCAGGATCTGGTAGATCTATCTACCTGCCTGAGCTTCCTCTCACTCCTGAGCTTCCTCTCACTCCTGAGCTTCCTCTCACTCCTGAGCTTCCTCTCACTCCTGAGCTTCCTCTCACTCCTGAGCTTCCTCTCACTCCTGAGCTTCCCCTCAGTCCCAGAGCTGCCTCAGTCCCGAGCTGTCCTTCAGTCCCGATCTGCTCCTCAGTCCAGTGGGGTTCTGGGTGAGGACTACTAGGCCATGGTCGGCGGCGAGGGTGGACTATCCAGGGACGCGAGGAGAGGGGACAAAGACATTGACTGAGTGGGGTCCACGTCCGCGCCGGAGCCGCCACCATGGACAGACGCCCACCCGGACCCTCCCTATTGTTTTGAGGTGCGTTCGGGAGTCCGCACCTTAGGGGGTTCTGTCACGCCCTGGTCGAAGTATTTTGTGTTTATCTTCATGTTTGGGTCAGGCCAGGGTGTGGCATGGGGTTTTTGTATTGTGGTGTGTTTTGTCTTGGGGTATTGGTATGAATTGGGATTGTAGCTAGTGGGGTGATCTAGCAAAGTCTATGGCTGTCTGGAGTGGTTCTCAATCAGAGGCAGGTGTTTATCGCTGTCTCTGATTGGGAACCATATTTAGGCAGCCATATTGTTTGGTTGGTTTGTGGGTGATTGTCCTTAGTGTCCTTGTTCCTGTCTCTGTGTTAGTTTACACTAGTATAGGCTGTTTCGGTTTTCGTTACGTTCTTTGTTTTGTAGTGTTTGTATTTTAGATTCGTGTTACGTTTTGTTCATTAAACATGGATCCCAATCTACACGCTGCGTTTTGGTCCGACTCTCCTTCACCACACCTAGAAAACCGTTACACCTTTAAAGAACCCTTTTGGGTTTCAGATAAAACCCTTTTGAGTTCCACGTAGAACCCTTTCCACAGAGGGGTTCTACATAGAACCAAAAAGAGTTCTACCTGGAACCATTAAGGATTCTGCCTGGAACCATAAAGGGTTCTCCTATGGGGATAGCCGAAGAAGCCTTTTGGAACCCTCTTTCTAAGAGTGTATCATACAAACGTATACACACACATGTACATATCAACATCATCAACAACGTCCTCTCACTCTGAAAACCTATGACACATGCTGTATTTCTGGTACACTATAAAAAGAACAACATTTCCATAGCAAGTTCCAAAGTTTTCATGCACATACTGTATGTCTTGAGAGCATATCATTAATCATGTCATAGGAAGGTGGGTGTGTTTAGGGGTGTTGGTTGGCAAAATACAGAGTACTGTAGTAGGAAAGTAGTACAGATGTACAATCTCAAAAGGGTTACAAAAGGGTTCTGTCCCTATATGAGACGCTTTGGGTTCCAGGTAGAACCTGGAAGTACCTCTATGGAAAGGGGTTCTACATGAAACCAAATGTGCTCTACGTGGAACTAGAAAGGGTTCTTCAAAGGGTTCTCCTATGGGGACAGCCAAAGTACCCTTAAAGGTTATAGATCACAGGAGGCTGGTGGGAGGAGCTATAGGAGGACGGCTCATTATAATAGTTGGAATCACATGTTTGAGTCCATTCCATTCATTCCATTCCAGCCATTGCAATCAGCCTGTCTTCCTATAGCTCCTCCCACCAGCCTCCACTGTTGTAGATTGCACCTTTTTTCTGAGAGAGTAGAGTGCTTAAAGTTATCATACACAACAGCAATGTCATATAAGACCTTATAATACATTCACCATACAAACGTTGATAACCAAGGCTCCGAGGAGAAAATGAACATTTGAAACAGCTGTTACTTCAAATATGTGAGCTGGGACTTAAATCTCCCACAGGAATGTGTCACAGACATTAATATATCACCCTGTAAGACCTGCTGTAAATATGTGGAGAAAGAAATCTTCAGTGGTGGTGATAGCTGACATGACTGTATTTGGCAAATATTTGGATTAATTCACTAATTCAGCAACACCCCAATGGTATTAGACAACATTTTGAAAAGGTAGGCTGTGGCCCAATGGCAAAGTATTCTCTACACAGCAGAGGAGACAAGAGACTCATATATCCACTTCACATTCAAATCAAACTGATGAGACAACAAAAGACAGGAGCCAAGGCAAGATAGAGTCGTAAATGAACTGTAGAAGGGTTCCTGGGTCAATGATAGAGAATTTAACAGTGAGCTAAACCTGGATCCTATGACAATGGGTCTTTTAGCCTGAACAGGAGGTTGCTTCACTATCTGATCCCCTCGCTGGTCCCTGAAGCTCTAGGCTGCGTCTCGCATGGAACCATGTCCTCTGTGTATTGCATTACTCTTCACCAGAGCCTTCATCAAAACTAGTGCACTACATAGGGAATAGGGTGACATTTGGGAAACAATCCCTAGTCTTGGCAGGACGGTTCACCAACAGACAGCACCGCTGGCAGCTTGGCCTTTGTCTAAGCTGGGTGTGAAACGATGACAGTTCCCTGGATGAGATCCACCTCAAACACTATGTTCTTATCACGGCTATATGACCTCATGATGTGTCCAACTATAGAAATAGAATGACTATTATTTGAATGTGTCCAGATGTCTTCCTCTGCTAGAAATGTGGTGTGATTTCACTAGGTTAAAGGAGATCAAACAAGAGGTGGTTCTTGGCAGCAGCAGAAAAGGCTTCTTCCAAGGTAGTACTTGTGTGATTTGCTCCATGTGTACAGGCGTGAGTGTAGATATGTGTGTCTACAGGGCTATACACCACTGTGAGCGGTAGCTTCAAGATGGCGTTCCACCTCAAGTCCACCATAACTGTGTAATGCATCACTGTCCCTCAGCCTGTAATTATGGTGATATGAATATGTAATTACAGAAACTGCTCCTCTCCTCCGTCATTCCTGGCTTATTACCTGGCAGTCATTGAAAAATGCACACACACACACACAAACACACACACACACACATATGTCAACATTGTGAATGTATTCAACCTATAGTTCAACCCACATTATCAGGAGGATTTACACCAACGGCACAGGTGTCCCGATGACTGACCATGTGGAAATACTTGTCATCGAGTGTATAAGAGGCGAATTCAGATGCAGGAGAGTAGAGTGATGTAAACAGGCTCACTTTTATTTTAGTTCCACAACGAGAGCACTACATAAATCAAACGCGCTCAAAACACAGAACATAACAAATGTAAAGCACGTAATAAAACACCACAATAACATGAAACAATTACACACAAAACATGATGGGAAACAGAGGGTTAAATACAAGTAGATTGATTGTGGAAATGAAAACCAGGTGTGTATGGAAACAAGACAAGATAAATGGACACATGAAAATGGAGTGGTGATGGCTAGAAAGCCGGTGACATCGATCGCCGAACGCCGCCCCAAACAAGGAAAGGAGCCCACTTCGGCGGAAGTCAATACTATGAAGAACCCTCACAAGAGCCGTAACATCCCATTATCAATGTGCTAACATGTGTGGGCCAAATGGCACACTGTTCCCTGTATAACTAGTCCACTATATTTGACCAGGGCTCTGGTTTAAATTAATGGATTACATAGTTAATATGTAATCCATTTGGGACACACACATTGTGTAATTACCGTTAAAATACGACGTTTGGGACAGAGTCGAGCTGTCGTGTGTGTGTGTGTGTGCGTGCGTGTGTGTGTGTGTCTTTCGTAAATCAGTGAGGCCTAAAACATAAATGATGCAATTTATGTTGATGAAGTTCTCCCTCCATTGAGGCCCTCGTGGCTTTGATCTACTCTCCCCAGAGAAAGAAACCCTCTCTCCCTCTTTCTGTCTTTCTCTCACTCTTCTCTCTCTCTCTTTACTCTCTCTCTCTCAGTGCTCTGCTGTTGGCTGGGATGGGGGTTGGCTATTTTAGAGCTAAACTAGCTAGCTACAATAGTGAGCTTCTTCTCACACATACACATCCCTTGTTAGCTCACTCTCTCTGTACATCTCCCTCTCTATCTCTGTAAATATCTCTCTGTAAATCTCTCTCTCTCTAAATCTCTCTCTGTAAATCTCTCTGTAACGGCGTT